>NC_068359.1:14462647-14467647 GCF_020536995.1 Dreissena polymorpha | reverse complement strand
CGACTACTACTACTACTACTAACTACTACTACTACTTCTACTACTACTACTACTACTACTACGACTACTACTACTATACTTCAACTATTACGACGGCTACGACTACGACTTCACTTCTACGACTTCTACTAGGCGACTTTTACGACTACTTCAACACTACTACTACTACTACTACTGCTACTATACTTTAATTACTACTACTATACGACTACTACTACATACTACGGCTACTACTACTACACTACTACTTCTACTACGCCTACTAGTTCTACTCTACTACTACTACTACGACTAGAGACGAACTACTACGACTACACTACGATACTACTACTACTACTACTATACTCCGACTAGACTACACTACGACTACTACAAATACTACTACTACAAATACTACTACTACAACTACTACTACTACCACCACCATCACCTATTACTACAACTAATACTTCTTCTTCTACTACTACTACTACTACTTCTACTACTACTTCCACTACTACTACAGCAACTACTTTTACTACTACTGCTAGTAGTTGTAGAAGTAGTAGTTTTGATATAATGAAAAAGTTAGTCAATAGCATAAGCACTCTGATTTGTAGGTTTCATCATCATAATAAGCAGATTCTAAATCCTGTCGTATAGTTTCGTACCGCAAAAGAACAAAGGTTTTACAATGCCACTTGTGTTCTCTTATTTTTTATGAAAGGCTGAAAAAATATAGGCTGACAAGCTATCAGACTGTGAAATCGACTTGAAATAAATATATCGTCCTTTTTCGACGCGCGCGATTTATTTAAAACAGAGTTATACGATTTCTCTTCTGAGAAAAAATGGAAGCAAGAACATAATCAACACTTATTTTCAACAAATTTCATCAGAAGTCGCAGCAGCGGGTAGAAGCAATATAAATCGTATTTAATATTCGTTTTATATAAGCAATTTATTAAATATTTGTCATTATTATATTATTATTACTATTATTTTATTTTTATTTTTCATTATTATTGTTATTATTTGTATTATGTATTGTTATTATAATTTAATCACAGCTACTTAACATACAATGTATACACCAGTTTTGGAACTTAAAAGTTAAACGTGGTAATTGTTTGTGTTCCCATCAACAATAATAATTTAAAACTCATTTCATTTCAATACAAAAGACGAAACAATCGTGCAATGTAAAAGAATATGCCATCATCAGCATCCTTACCATTAACTTTTTCAAAGAAATCATCAAAATAGTAATCATAATTTTAATAATTCCTTAATTATCTTCAGCATAGTAATAATTCTCATTATTACTGGTATACTCAGCAGCTGCAACAGAATCTCAAACACGACTTATTTCCTAATATATAATGTTGAAAAACATGAATATGGCTAATAAAATTCACGTTTATGTAATGACACACTTATTTTCATAGATAAGAACAGAATAATATTTAATTTCGACTTAGCAGATACAGCTCATCGTCATCAACATATATGCATGTATAATATATATACATTAGCAGCATGCGGTTAACGTCGGTACAAATCATACATCTTTTCAAAGAATGACGAATTATATGTGCGATGTTGTTGCGTATCCAAATTCAAACTGGATCAAAGTATTGAACACAACAGAAAGAATATGTTCTTGTTGAAGTTGACAGAATGATTGAAATGTTATTAAATAAATAGTTAATATAACTATTATGTGCTGTGGTGGATCTGGGGTGCGGATTATAGTAACAGAAGATATGTTGGTGAAAGACCGGTGTGAAAGAACGGTTCACAAAGGCGTCTTTAATTTGCGTATTTCTACATAACAATACAGAAGTATATATGTTGGAACATGTATAAACATGTGTATATAAGTTTCATCTTATCTAAACGTTCACACATTATTTGGTGCATTGTATAACTGTAAAAAATGTTATGAAAATGTTTGGTTATTTAGTCTGAACGGAATAGAATATATTAATACTATTGGTACATGCAATATTTTTTACAGGATAGTCAATATATTCAGATAAATTAATGTTTATAGTTGACTTTAAGCTATATTTTCAATTTTTTATCATTGATAAAACTGTTGCTGTCAAGTAGCATTTGGAGAAATATAGTAAAGTTTCATGCCTGTGTGGTACTAACAATTCCTACATTAATGTCGTGTTTTGTATCGATATAGTGGATATGCAATAACTGTCAATTTCAATGCTGGTCAAATACATTTTTGGGTATACATAAGAGAAAAAAATATAATACTTTTTTTATGGTTATTTTAATTGGGAAAAATATTGTGTGTGCGTTTGTTACATACATTTTATTCACACAAAAACGTAACACACACCGATACTCATCAGTACATAAGGATTGGAAATGAAGCATTTAAACTTGAATATATTAAGAAAGGACTTAATTTAATTTTCTAAAGGACTTAAAATGCGTCAAAGTGCATTTCTGAGAGGTAAAGGGATAAGCACATGAGATTGTTTGTTTGTCGCTGCTTTATAGGGGTCCTTCATTTATAAACGCAGATAAATAGGGATCCACCCATGGTTTCACCCGAATGTACCGTATAAGCACGAAGTAGATGTTGTCTAGATGCTTTTTTGGAGGGGGTTGGGGTATTAATTATACAATGGTAAAAAAATTTATAAAAAATTAAACACGCAGAGATTTTATGCACGTACATCAATCTAATACTTAGTTATTTGATGAAATTAATAGCATTAAAGCACACTCAAACAGAAGCCCCCCCCCCCCCCCCCCCTCCCGGAAGCTCCACGATTTAACTGATTTTGAAGGATTTGTCAACCACTTTTCGAACATGTCACGCCTTATTACTTTCATCAAAGTACCTTCTTTAGTGCCAAAAGTATGCATAGTTTTATACGCCGGGCGACAGAGAGTATAAAGTTAAAACATTTTAGCGATTGTCTGTGATTAGTGGGCAATGTTGAGTACGAAGAAAAAGAAAATAATAAGTTTACATAGGTGATTTAGATCTAGCTAAGATGGATGAAACATCAAATGATTTGACTTACTTGAAGATTTTAGGGGGGGGGGTGGCGTGCGCCGCATCCGCTCCCCTCCATTGGAGCCGCCTATGCTTAATGTGGACTCTCTCGACTCAGGTTGATAGGGTCTAAATGCTCTATAATGCACGTACGACCGTATGTAAATGTTACTGGGCCCAGACTACCGTTAACCATCATTTTTAAACACGAATTAACCGTTTACGCGGGATATAAAAAAAACGTTGTCTGGACGCAGAATAATCGGCGCTCATTAGTTCCCAAACGCTATTGCACCCGTATTCGCCAATTAGTCCATAGATAGAAGTCAACGAGTTATCCCATGCATATCCCAAGCTCACTCAATTTTTGACGCATATATTTATAGGGTTCAACTATGGGATAATGGACGTATATCGGGGCGCATTATGTAAACTGAGCACAGATCATTTGGGAACAATAATTTATAAACCTGATTTAACGTACATTATGAGCACGATGCAAACGTTTATCTGGATAAAGATTTGTAGGCGCCAATTACTTCACCAACGCTATAAACCCGTATAAAAACTTGCGGAGGGACGCAGAGACGCTGGGCAATAGAAGTTACAGATCTTACTATAAAAATGTATTCTGAACTCCTAATAGTGTGCCAGTCTGTATCTAATGTTGTTGCAAAACTCCACATGAGTGCATCTAAAGCATCAAATGTGTTCACGCAGACAAATAGGGCTTTATAACACTCGTTATTTTATAGCCGATCCGCAAAATAAACACCTCGCGCACGTAGTGCACAATCAGCACTATAAATCTGTATTCCAATTTAATATGTTGATTCACAATATTTTCACTATAAAAAGAGATATAACTACTTATCATTATCAAAGTTACAAGTTTATTTAATACTTTCTAAAATCGAATTAAATAGAAAAAAAAAATCATTGTGTAAATGTTGCTGCAAAGGCGTGTGTATTTCATATTGTTTTGCCAAATAGTTTCCTTCCAAAACTGACACGACCATATAATTATGCTTATATATTTTTAACCTTATTCAATTTTAGGATTCATTGATAAATGTATACTAAAAATAAACCATCCCAATACATGTACTTACAGCAGCTGTGAAGCCAAAATGTTGTTTGCTGGGGTCTTTAGAAGTCCAATTAAAAATATGAGGTGCAGGTCATGTTGCCATGAAAATATGATAAATAAGCTTGCCAATATTTACCTTATTCTCGTGAATTCTTTCTAGTGAAATCCCACTCTGGAGTTGTGTAATAAATACCGGACATATGGGCTTGTGGGAAATAAGGGCTCAACGGATCTGCGTTAATTGTGTGTCCAAGATAAGCGTGATGTCCACACTTGCTTATCAGGGCAACACTTTCGGTAGACTTGGATTCTCGTTTTTGAAGAGACTTCCTTAAACAAAATTCCATAAAGTGTCAACCCATATAAGCCTGTGTAGACGGCAAGGCTAATTTGGGGCGGTAAAATGCTCAAGCACAGTTAAATTAATGTTAATGAAACAAGATTCTTTTTTTGGGGAGTGGTGTGTGTAATTGACAAGCTGCAGTCTGCCCTGATCCAGTCATGGCGTCACATCCCTGGGGTTAGCAGGAAGAAGAGAGTGGGTGTCCTCATTTCTGGCTCAGGTGAAAAATCACTCTTTTCTATGACTTGAGTTGGCAAACCACTATATCTCAAATGGGGTTGCAAAGCACAGTATATGTCAAATGAAAGGAAAGGTATATATTGTCTATACACCTAAATAACAAATGAAACTATGTGCATAAATGTCTTAGTTAGCATGGAATTGCATATTCAAAGTCAATCTCATGGTCGCAGAAAGACATTATTAAAGAATTGTTTGTACTTATTTGAAAACAAATTTAGCATTTGTACTTAAAGTTAGATAGATAGATTTATTTTGGCAAGGACGCATACATGGGCATTTACACCATGTACGATATATAAAAAATATCACATACATCA